>NC_068355.1:10580650-10605650 GCF_020536995.1 Dreissena polymorpha
TATATATAACTGATCCAGTTCCTAACACCAAAGTCTATTCATACCATATATGACTGATTCAGTTACTAACACCAAACTCTATTCCTGTTATATATGACTGATCTAGTTACTAACACCAAAGTCTATTCATACTATATATGACTGATTCAGTTACTAACACCAAAGTCTATTCCTACTATATATAACTGATCCAGTTCCTAACACCAAAGTCTATTCATACTATATATGACTGATTCAGTTACTAACACCAAAGTCTATTCCTATTATATATAACTGATCCAGTTACTAACACCAAAGTCTATTCATACTATATATGACTGATTCAGTTACTAACACCAAAGTCTATTCCGTTTATATATGACTGATCCAATTACTGGTACCAACGGCTAACCAAAATATAGATTTATATGACTGCTTCAGCTACTAACACCAAAGTCTATTCCGATTATATATAAACAACAAAAAAACTTACCATTAAAATTCAGGTTAATAGAAGCTGACAGTCTCGCCTAGTTTATTTTTAGCTACAACTTTGTAAGATCCGCCATCTGCCTGCGTCACTCCGGTTATATTCATTAACACATTATAGGTATTTCCACTTGTATTTTCAACTTGCATTTTAATCCTGTCCGACTCTTGCAATGGCGTCGTTCCCCTGAACCAGTTGATTTCGGGTTTAGGGGAAGCTTCAAGGGCGCACGAGAACACGAGCTTTTTGCCATTATCTTCCTGTTTCAGGGATGGTTTCTGCGTAAATCGCGGGGCAATTTCGTCACCCGCACCCATCCTGTTTGGTGTCTAGCTACAAATCTGAAAAAAATAATACAATTCAGTTGAATTTGAAAAACAAAACCTTTCAGTTATAAAGGTTTAAGCCTTTTTTATTTTAGCTCGATTCTGATGAAAGGCAAATTGACGTTTAATTATATATTAACTATAAACTTAAAAAATGTTTTACAAAACAAATGAATCACCATCACATGTGTCGCTTAAAAAATTGCGGCTTAGCATTTATTAGAGCTATGCAATTAAATATCCGCAAGTAGGTCGCTTTTGTCCAGCTTGCTCCGATTAAGCAGGTTCTGCTCACCACGGAATTTACACAACAAGTTATTGGGAGATTGGAGGACAACCGATTGCCGGACAACGACTACCCGGTGAAATCCTGTAAGACCAAACAAGAAATCTTGCATGCTTATTTCTAAGCTTAATTTTACTATGTTGTATATTCGGATTTCACCCAAGCAGTTTCGTTGTTCGACATTCAATCGACCTAAAAAGCACATAAAACATTATACCATTGCAAACACATTTATTCACTGAATATTTAACATTTAATTTTTTTGGACTAGACTGTCTTGTTCCCCGGTTTGGACTTGTGACAACAAGTTATGTGTCACTTCGCTCCATGTGTACCTCGCTCGCCAGTCTGGTATTTCTAATGACACTTACAGGAAAATGCTAAATAAATGTAGATATGGCATTAGATTTGTTTAATCTTTGTATACAACTGAATCAACGTGTATTCAGGAGCTAACATGTGTATCTGTTTTGATCATATACCATTTAAGTAACCAGCAAACCTGCTTGAAGACCAGATGTCCCGCTAAGAAAATGCAAAAATTAAAAAATGTTGAAACAAGAAATAAAGCGAAAAGTAGTAGCTGCTTCTAATGATTTATTTGTTTTCCCTTCTGAATAGCAGTGATATTTTGTTTGGAATGTTATCAGCAACCTTCCAAGAGTCTAGAAAACAAATGGCAAAGTGAAGAAGATGTTCCTATGTGCAGATGGCAGATTGCCATGGAAACGATTCAAATGCACATTTTTTTTGGTAAGTATAATACGGTAGTATACACAATGAAGAGACCATGAACAATACTTCAAGAACAAACGTGAAGTCTGTTGTTGGTATTGTATATGTGTTTGTTTGTATATGTCTGGGCACGAGTCTTATAGAGCATTTAGAAATCGCGGACTATTTGTGTTAAGCGAAACAAGTGAAGATATCAATTGAGATGTTTTACCATTTTCGTAGTTGCTCATTTGTTTATAACAGTTTATTAAATATACTATTGTATTTATTTGGCAACCGCAATATTTATGATTTCTAATTCCGGAAAAAAAACATGATTAAAGACAATACCGGTTCTTTTGTCTGAGACAATAACAGTTCTTTTGTTAACAGTAATAAACAATAAAACAATCAGAATGGATTTCAAGTCAGAAGATTTAACTTCTTTTCCTGAAAAGTGCATATATCTTTTAAATTAATTACGAAATAACTGCAGAGAAGTTTATTGAAACAGAATTGTTTAATATATTATGACTATTAAACTAGGTACTCTGTAAATCTGCCTTTCGATGTGGAATCAAACAAAACATGTTCATAAATCACAAACCTAAGGTATTTACAAAGAAAAGACCACCATTAGACGAAGATCAAACACTGCACTGTTCTTATAATATAAAACACATAACATCTAAACCAAATACTAACAAAATATTTCGCATTTAATGAGGACGTTACAGTGCTTTACCATAAAATATCACGGCGTCAATGCCAGAATGTTTATACAAGAGGGTGGAAAGCAAAATAATTATATAAATTTGCGGTATTCACAAATTCATCTGGCCGATTTCCAACACTGCAAAATGCATAACTGCAACTACTGATATATTCCTAATTCAACATAAACCAAGCGCCACGAAGATGGGCCAAAATTTGGCACACTGTTACAAGAAAAGAGCAGGACTAATTAAGATTGGTGTATATGATTGTATATGATTGCTCCTGTGGAGGTGACTTGTTTATCAAAAAATAACGCACTTCAAAAGGCGCATGAAACAATATTTTAACTTCCATAGGAAAACGGACTTTAGTTGCTTAATAATGCCTAAGTTGGACTATAAAATCATGAAAAATTAATGCCAATAAAGTAATTCTGTCTACAAATTAAAATTATACTATAACAGTTCTGTGACAAAATGCTCGACATTTCAAAGCCATTTAAGCCTCAAATACAACTAAATTAATGCTTGAAAAGTGTGCCAACCGAATTGACAGAATGCTTACAGTAAGACATTCAGCCACATATAATAATCTTACATTAAATCTTAAAACAGCAAATGCTGTTCTGATAAATTTAATATGGGACTCAAACCAATGTTAAAAATATATGTGTTTAGTTAAGCAATTAAAAAACCAAAACAAAGGTATTTCTTCAAATGGTTGTTATCTTTTTGCTGTAAGTATGATAGATATGACCTAAACGAAACGTCTGCTGAAAATGTACAACATATATAGTTAAAATTTCGGGTGAGTGTTTCCTAGTACTATAAGAATCAGAAACAATGGGGTAGGAACTACATAGTTGTTCTCGTGCAACGGTTGCACTACATAGATGACCTCTATTCCGTTAATCGTTATCAATTAATTATACACACACACATCTGGGATTAGCACGAGCGGTAAACAGACTCTAGTTACAGATTTTATATGCATTTAATTACTGACAGATAGTTCATGACATTTGAGCAAGCTGTGAATGGATATGGAGAAACGGTTGAAGCATTAGATGAAGTTCTTTCTAGAATTCTAGAAGAAAACTGCATTTTTTTAGATAAAAATATATGATTTTTTTCTTTAGAATATTAGCCAGCAAACATTTCAGAATTACCAATCTTCTTGAAAAGTTATTTAAATGGTCGCATTAAGCATAAAGATATCAATGAAAAGTCATATAGTACATCTCTGTTATGTTTTATGTTTTCTCATCTAAGATTTTTTTCAATTATGCCTGAATATATGATTATTAATGTGTTTGTTTAGTTGTAATAATGAAATCAACAAAACATTTACTGTGTTATTCTGTAAGTTGCCTACGACTACTGAACAACAAGTTTTAACATGGTCACTGGTTGTAATATGTAATATGGAATATAATAATCATATGCCAAAATATGAAGGGAATGAAGACAAGATGGTATGACAGTCTCAAGTAACACCCATTTGTTTGCCACTGAAACTTTCTTGCTCATCACCAGCAAACGTGCATTCTAGTAATGCATTTTCACAAAGCATAAGTTACCTTTAAATATTAAAAATTGTACTCTCAAAATATTCAACAATACAATATACGTATTATAAAACATGTGTTACTTTGTTGTTACTTTTCTTTTATATTAAAATCTTGCTATTTTGCGAATTTTAAAAACTGTGAATGCTTGCCCGTTTAGCTCTCTAAAGACAGTAAATTATTCAATGCAAATGTAACACGATAAGATAACTATCATAAAGAGCATGCGTCAACTGTTATATTTGTGTAGTGTTCTGAAAAAACTGGGCATAATGCATGTGCGTAAAGTGTCGTCCCAGATTAGCCTGTGCAGTCCGCACAGGCTAATCAGGAACGACACTTTCCGCTTTTATGGAATTTTTCGTTTGAATGATGTCCTCTCTTAGCAAAAATCCAGTTTAGGCGGAAAGTTTCGTCCCTGATTGGCCTGTGCGGACTGCACAGGCTAATCTGGGACGACACTTTACGCCCATGCATTATGCCCAGTTTTCTCAGAACGCGACTCATTTCATACTGTTCCATCAGCTGTTTCGCGGGGACTAAAATAGTACGAGTCGATGCATTTACCCCTACTATCCGTATTAAAAAGAATGTAAACTGCATGCTGAGTTTATTGAAGACGGACTATGTGTATGGCGTTCATTAGGTAAGCAAATAGCACTGGCATCCTCATTTAGCAAGTTGTCTTGTTTATTACATCCATTTAATACCATAGTTGTGTAATTCTGAATGATAGCGTGGTTCTTTTTTGCTGACTATATGAGTTCCAGGTGCGAGGAAATATGTCTACATAATCAAACGCACATTGTATTACCAGGGTTCCTTAGTATTACCTATCTACTTCTTCTCGTAATTTAGTTAAACTGTTTCCCGGTTAATTATTTAACTGTGAGTAATTAATGAGCTGCTATGATAATGACAGAGAGAAAGGCATGCACCGATTAAATTATTTCTCTTTCTTAAGTGCTACTTAAGATGTATACACATACTATCTTCATTAGCAACCGTCTTATATAGTTAGTTACTGTTTTTATACTGATATACTTCTATGGTGTTGAAGAATTTCAACAAAGTTTAACTAGTTATGAAGTTTAGAAAGGCATGCTGAAAATAACATGAGCTGTATTAATTTTGGATTTTATATTTATACAGCCACCTCGGCGGTTTTATTCATTCACATGTATTTTACAAGTTGCACTATACCTTATATAAACAGGTAGATATGTAGCTAAACATAATATTTTAGATTTGTAATCTTAGCAGCCACGATACACTTTTTTCCACACAGTCCTGCTAGTATATCGTGTTTGTACATAAATATATCGAACTTTTACAGTTTTTTGTAACTGCATTTTATTACAATGTCTGCCTTTGAATGTTATTACATAAGCGATCAGAATACATGTATTATAATATAATACAGCGTTGCGACAAGGAATGGCCAACTTTGTAATTCTACGTATTGAATTTAAAATAAGTTAAAAAGAACAGCCATATACTTGTCCTTTTTGAATAAAGGACGTATCTACAATTTGGTAAAATGACGATTTCAAAATAATTGTCATACATTCAAAAACGTATGCATAAATGATGTTTTAGCAAGGGAAATAACAATCCTGAGTAAGAAACATGTTTAAATGATTGGTTCATTCGTGAATAATTATAATTTAAAATAAGAAAGCATTTGTTGCGGTTTTGCTCATATATTTTGCAAAAAACGTCGTGCATCAAAAGATACCGTGTTTGTTTCGAGCAAGAAGGAGTGAAGTCCCGTATACGAATCCTATGCAAGGCGATGTTTTGTAATCATCTTTTCTTGCTGTTATAATTATTTATGATTTTTCTAAACATTATATATTTTTGTAAGTTAACACATGCAATAACATAAATTTTGTCACTTTGTATCAACCATATTAAAATGGAACGAAAACTGCCAAAGTGACTTACCCTTATGCTTGTATTAGTCTTCTGTTGTCCTTAATATACCGGCTATAAAAAGGTCTACGATATCGTATGTACGCGCTGACAATAAAAGTGCAATTGTGAAAGTAAATAGAAAATGGCAAGTTTTTCTTGATCACTAAACTATTTAAATTATAATAACGAATAAAAAGAACTTCTTAAAATGTATGTTTGAATTGTTTGCTGGTCAAATATTAACAATGATTTAATGTATATTTTAATAACTGTTATAACTGATATAAGCCAACAATTGCGCCCCTTAGCACATTCGTAGCTATCGTTGATGTCCAAATGAAATGATTGTGTCAATACCGATTAAAAAAATAATAAACACAGTAAAACAACAACATCAACATTATTGATATACGACCGCGTACTTACTGTTTGTAAATTCTTCAAAATCCACTACGTCGAGTTTTATGGTGTTTAATAGTATATCCGGATTGTTTGAAACACCTGTTATCGTTGACAAAGTCTAACTATACTCTAACGTACGATCCACTTGTGTTAAGAAGTCTTTATTTTTTAGTCTTGTACTTTGCTACAGAGCCATTTGCCTAAACACCACGAAAGTTCGTGTTTTGATAGAAGACTGGTGAAAAACCCTGTGCAAGTGTCCGCAGCAAGGATGCCAGCCGTGTCTGTATCACAGGTAAGCTATTCCCGAGACAAGCATGTCATTATCGCGTGCGTATAATGTGAGAAATGGGGACCAAAACGATGTAACTGGTTAGGAGATTTCTATCGAAGATAACGCAGTCTGGTTATTACTGATAAGTATTACAGCAACATTCTCGACCGTTTCATCAAAGCGCTGCATACCAACTGCCTGCATCGCTTAGCGATTTTCCAGACGATAATCTTTACATCACTCCGCTTCAATACCACTATTTGCATTAGTCGTATTTCGATACTATAAAGCCTTGAGATTTTCACATTGGTGTGCAAAATTATTATGAAATTGATAATTGTTATCGCATATGATATGTTAATAAAGATTTTGAATCACCTTGTGAAGATGCGTGCGTTCGATTGTGCGGAAATACATGTATACCGATGGTTTTCAATATTTTTGCGATGTTATGAGTCGCGTTCTGAGAAAACTGGGCATAATGCATGTGTGTTAAGTGTCGTCCCAGATTAGCCTGGGCGGACTCAGGGACAACACTTTCCGTCTAAATTTTAATTTAAACGAAAAATGTCATAAAAGCAGAAAGTGTCGTCCCAGATTAGCCTGGGCGGACTCAGGGACGACACTTTCCGTCTAAATTTTAATTTAAACGAAAAATGTCATAAAAGCAGAAAGTGTCGTCCTTGATTAGCCTGTGCGGACTGCACAGGCTAATCTGTGACGACACTTTAAGCACATGCATTATGCCCAGTTTTCTCAGAACGCGACTCTTATTATGATGGGTGTATGCACTCGGACTTTTCTTGTATACTGTTTGCTAGTGAACGTTATATGCGAAGCAATTCATCGCAATCAAGGCCAGTTCATTTTTAAAGCTCGGTCTTCATAAATAAATTTATGATGCAAAACACGTCAACGTGTTCATGTTATATTTTTTGAAAAGCTGTTTTAACACGCACACTTTGCAACACGTTTAAAATATAAACATACATGTTTCTTTAATCTTTGGTGCAAAGGAACGCATCACGACATATTGTGACTGTATACTATGTTAGTACTGTTCCATTTAAATTGCTTGCACTGTTAAAACTGTGTACATGTATAATCTATAATGTGTTTCACATTTATTTAATTTATTGCTTTGGTTTTTATTTAAACCAGTGCTGACTTTACAGAGCTCCTAAAAGTTCGCACATGGTTAGGGTGACATCTGCTATTTTCATCGTTGAATACACTTCGGATGCTATAATCGAATCCCTCATGTTTCTGCGAAAGACAACTGTTCAGTAAAAAGGATAATTATTTGTATTAAGGCTCAAACATGTTCTACTTTCGGTGGCTTCATGAGATCGATTATATTGTACGTATATCGAATATCGATATCCTTGAAAGTATCATTCCTAACACAAAAGTAAAAGGGGCCTTTTCACGTTTTGGTAAATTGACAATTTTTTGTTGGTCTCAGATTCGCAAATTTTCGTTCTAGTTATGATATTTCTGAGGAAACAGTAATGCTGAACATTTACCATGCTTTAAAATAGCCATTATATGCATCTTTTGACGATTTTAAAACCTGAAATTATAAAGCGTTGCAACGCGAAACGATTGAATAATAAAACAGAGAGTTCTGTTGTTGTCGTTAGATTTTGGGTAACTGCGAGGATTGTTTATATAAAGTATAAAATACACTCTTCATTGTATGATCACCGATGGCCGAGTTGTAAAAGTGGTAGACTCCAGGACTCCAGGGGTCAGTGGTTGGAGCCCTGTTGAAGGTTTTTTTTTTGTTATTTTTTTTTTAATTTTATGCTTGATTTGTACTGAAACTTTTTATATCCAATGTTTACATTTATCAATAAAAAGCATTTAATGACAAACTTCAATACATGCCAAAATCTGTGAAAATGCCCCTTAAATACAACGGACGAAAGACAATTATCTGACCGGTACGATTAAAATCAGTTGGGTGTCAAGTGCAACCTTTTAAACGCGTGAAATATATCACGTTATGTGACAAAATATATAGGAAATCCTTTCAGACAGATTACAGATAGTTTATTTACGAGCATGAGTAATAAATAACGATTACAGTTTCGTGGAAGAGAAAAGACAGTCTGACTGGATTGCCCTTCGCATTATGGAGAACGTGCATTTCCGTAGGAGAAAGAAAGGCGGAATTAATTACTTTGCATAACTGAGCGAAATTGCCTTATCATGTTTTCTTCAAATACCGCATGTGTTCATCGTGTTTTTCATGCGGTCATGACCATCATCATTAGTGCATTCGGTCTGATTGAATCAGCCAAGGTGAAGCCCCTAACGCATCCGGATCCAGGCGCACGCGCCCTGGCCCTTTGTCGGCTTTGCTTATCAGTTGAGATAATGGGTGCTACTGGGATTCACACGTGGATTGCGATTATCGATGCTTATCATGAATTATCATTGGAGATAAGAATTCATTGTGTATATTGTGCAATATATGCATCATAACATTAGGGTGTTCATTTGTTTATTCCTATTTACGGAAGTGGTGCAAAGTTGATTGCCATTTTTAAAGGATTTATATATTTCTATTCGTTTAACTTGATTTTCCTAAAAAAAATTATAATTTATAAAATACACATACATATTCAAATTGCAATTCTAAAGTGTTTAACAATGACGACGTTATTTTATCTATGAAATAGTGAAACAATTAGTGTATTGAAAGATATTATTTCAAGCCATGTAATCGGTTACTGCGAATGCGATTCCATGCACATTGCGTGATAATGTTCATTGTGATCGTAAGTTCCAAAGGGTTTTAATCTGAATTGTGCTCGTCATTAGGACTTGTCTGTGCCTTTCCATTTAAACATACTAGACTTTTTGCCCACCAGTCATATATATGTCTAGACCGCTAAAACCAAAACAATTACCGCGTTCATAATTAGCTGTATTGATCTTACCCAAACGTGTACAAATATTCGTCAATACAATGTGAACACTGTACATCGTATCTACTCTTTACTGAACACATGTGCGTCATTCTATGTTGAACCTATACAATTGCTCGAATTTTATTGTAAATACTGTAAAACTGTACATTGCTTCACATATTTATTTTATCTATTTTACAACTGAACGTCAATCAATGACAATACTCTTCAAATAAACGTCGTTTCACATGAAGGCCGTTCGTATGTACTTCCTTCTATATTGGTGCAGTACAGAAGTACGTCGTTTCATGTCGTTTCTATAAAACTGTAGTACGTTTTTTTTCAAGGCGATTCTCTTCTATTCTACGACAATGATGCTAACTAGTGCGTAATATATAGTGCGTTATTCTATGTCAATGTGTACGTCGTTTAATCTAAATACTGTACATACATACGTCCTTTTATGAAAACACTATAAATTCTGAAACACAATACCGTTGGTTATTACCGCAATAACCAACGGTTACCCGTCGATTATTTATTAAATAATTGTTCTTCATTCCACGTCAATACAGGTCATCTTTTTCTCATTCCATGTTAATATTATACACGCGTGTATCGTCCTACTTATTGCTATGTTCTGCAAATCTCGTATAAAAAGGTAACAAACAATCGTCAATTACAATTCAACTAATCTAGACTCGTAAATTGATTAAAAAATTTAATACATTTTAATGGCGTGTGTTCAAACAGCTGTTTCACAAAGCGGTGCAAGAAATAACATTAAACCATTGTTGACGAAAAGCAATTAACAGGTTTAACCGATGCAGTCTTTTATTACAACAGGTCATGGGGATCATCTCGCGCAGTTTTCTGAAAGGCACTGCAAACTTCCAAAAAATATTGAACTGGTGTAAACAAATACGTTATTTGCACCGTTTTTAACGCGTTTTCCATTTTAACTTGCTCAAACAAATGCACAGTAACTCTACCAAAGAGATATGTAACATGGTTTTATTAAAAAAGATTGTCGACAACATTATTTCATAAATAGTTTCAGCGGTTGGCTTTCAGTGCCTGCAATTTTCAGTGGTGTGTTAAAAAAGAGGGCCATGATGGCCCTGTATCGCTCCACTGCTGAAAAAAAGGCTGAAACAAATATTCTCGGCATGTGCAAATACTTAAAAATGCCCTATTTAAGCACATGTACACTTTTGTGACCCTCCTGGACTGGGTCAAATTTAACCCCAGGGGCATAATTTGAGCAAACTTTGTAGAGGACTACTATATCTCACTACATACAAAATGTGGAAGCCCTAGGTCATAGAGTTAAGGACAAGAATATTTTTTAAAGTTTTCACAAAATAAGCAAGATATAAGCGTATATAATGTTTAATTTTGTGACCCGCGGGACTTGGTCAAATTTGACCCAAAGGGCATAATTTGAACAAACTTGGTAGAGGACTATAAGATGTTACTGCATACCAAATTTGGTAGCCATAGTCCGAATGGTTTTCGACAAGCAGATTTTTTAAAGATTTCACAAAATAGGCGCTTTATAAGCGTTTATTCAATTTTGTGACCCCCCAGGGCAGGGTCAAAGTTGACCCCAGAAGCATTATTTGAACAAATTTGGTAGAGGTTAATTAGATGTCACTACATACCCAATTTGGTAGCCCTAGGCCCAATGGTTATGGACATGAAGATTTTTAAAGTTTTTACAAAATAGGCCCCATATAAGCGTATGTTCAGTTTTGTGACCCCCCGGACAGGTTTAAATTTGACCCAGCGGGCATAATTTGAACAAACTTGGTATTAGATGTCACTACATACCAAATATGGTAGCCCTATGCCTTATGGTTAAGGACAGAAAGATTTTTAAAGTTTTCACAAAATGGGCACTATATAAGCATATACTCGATTTTGTGGCCCCCAGGGCAGGGTCAAATATGACCCCTAGGGCATAATTTGAACAAACTAAGTAGAGGATTATACAATGTCACTACATACCAAATTGTGTAGCCCTAGGCCTAATGGTTATGGACAAGTTTTTTTTTAAGTTTTCACAAAATAGGCATTATATAAGCATATGTTCAATTTTGTGACCCCCGGGGCAGGGTCAAATTTGACCCCAGGAATAAAATTTGAACAAATTTGGGAGAGGACTATTAGATGTCACTACATACCAAATTTGATAGCCCTAGGCCCGATAGTTATGGACATAAAGATTTTTAAAGTTTTCACAAAATAGGCCTTATATAAGCATATGTTCAATTTTGTTACCCACGGGGCAGGGTCAAATTTGACCCCATGGGCATAATTTGAACAAACTTGGTAGAGAACTATAAGATGTCACTACATACCAAATTTGGTAGCCCTAGGCCCAATGGTTATGAACAAGAAGATTTTTAAAGTTTTCACAAAATAAGCCCTTTATAAGCATATATTCAATTTTGTGACCCCCGGGGCAGTTTCAAATTTGACCCCAGGGGCATAATTTGAACAAACTAAGAAGAGAACTATTACATGTCACTAAATACCAAATTTGGTAGCCCTATGCCATACGGTTATGGACAAGTAGATTTTTAAAGTTTTCCCACAATAGGCCTTATATATGCATATGTTCAATTTTGTGACCCTCGGAGAAAGGCCAGACTTGACACCAGGGGCATAATTTGAACAAACTTGGTAGAGGACTATAAGATGTCACTACATACCAAATTTGGTAGCCCTAGGCCCAATGGTTATGGACAGAAAGATTTGTAAAGTTTAAAAAAAAAAGCCCTTTATAAGCATATATTCAATTTTGTGACCCCCGGGGCAGTTTCAAATTTGACACCAGGGGCATAATTTGAACAAATTTGGTAGAGGACTATAAGATGTCTCTACGTATTATTGATAGCCCTAGGCCCAATGTTTATGGACAAGTTGATTTTTAAAGTTTTCACAAAATAGGCCTTATATAAGCAAATTTTCACTTTTGTGACCCCCGGGCAGGGTCAAATTTGACCCCAAGGGCATAATTTGAACATTTTTTAAAGAGGTTCACCCCAGGAACATTCCTGTGAAATTTCATCAGAATTGGACCAGTAGTTTAGGAGAAGAAGGTGTTTAAAGGAAAAGTTAACGCACGCACACACGCACGGACGCACGCACGCACGACGGACACAGGGCCATGACATAAGCCCCGCTGGCCTACGGCTAAAAACGATCGCTTCTTTATATGTGCCGCTCTCAGGGAAAACGGTACTTAATGCATGCACGTGCGGATTGCGCATGCTAATATGTGACATGCATTGAGCCCCTTTTAATAAAGCGAGGCTCACATGTTTCGTGTCAATAGTCCGGCACTAAAACCACACTACTCCAGATGGTTATTTAACTTCCATGCGTATATCAACAACAGATGAGGCTAACCACCCCCGCATGTACGGTAGATATTAAACATGACTTTTACACAGCATGACGAGCCGGCTTTATTATAGGTAGGAATGCTACTGTTGATATTGTGCTAAGCGATAACATTTGATCTAAAGTTTTAGAGAACTAGTTAATTCCCGTTCAGATTGCATGTGCATTGTTTTACTAAGAATAAAAGTAAATTTCCTGACCCAGTCATCGTTATTATTATGGTATTATTTAGTAGATTGAATAGTTGAATAGTTGAATAGTTGAATAGTTGAATTTCGTATATTTAGTTTTTGAATCAATACACGTATGAATGCGTCAGTGCATTAATAAAAAGATAGCATTCCGTTAAGCTTAAACACACACAATATATTTCTTTTAAATTGGAACATTAAACATATTTTTTTTAACCATGAATACATATCAGCATATTTTAGGCTACATTCAACAACGTACAATCTCTGCATGTGTGATCTGGAGAGAATGTTTCTGTTTTCCTCTCGCCAAGCCTTGCATTCCTGCGTGGTTTATCGGAGATGTTTTGGTTGCGCCCACACGACTGAATCAATTTCTTCGTATTTTCTATTTTAAAGAAACGTATTCACTCAATAAGAAAACGTCAGTTTTGTTCGGAATAGCAAAAAAAAAATAGATTAAAAACAACTTTACTGAAATGGGAACACGCATAGGGAAATACGTTAGAAAAGTGTTTTCATGCACAAATTAATCGAACAACAATAAAGCAAGTTATATATTATATCGGTTTATAGTGCTTTATTGGGTATTAACGTAAAACACGATTGGCACTAACGAACGGCATGTATTTGGCATATCAAGTACGTCAGACTGGTTTAGAGGTTGGTATCAAAACCACTGACTCAGAGTTTGTTTGCGAGAGACCCGTCCGATAGAAATATTTTGTTTATCAATAAATGTTTGTACTATTTATTTGACTTCGGTCAGTCAATATGACTGCACTAAATGCATGGAATGCAAATATAAAATCGGATCAGGGCCTCTAGGCATTGAACGACTGTTAGCCAGACAAGTGACTTTACGCCCAATATTTGTACGTGTATAACCGATATATTATTTTAACGCAATAGCATGTTTGCCATATAGGCCCCGCACAATATTAACCTCATACTTTAACAGTCTTATATCGAAAACAGAAAGTGTAAGTTGCTACCTGGCATAATTCGAGATAGAAGTCCCAGTCACTGTCATTGTATCAATACCTTTTTATGGGCCGTGCTCTGTGAAAAGGGGTTTAATGCACATGCATAAAGTGTCGTCCCAGATTAGCCTGTGCAGTCCGCACAATCTATTCAGGGACGACACTTTCCGCCTAAAATGGTTCATCCAGGATATTTGATAAGAGACTTTCTGCAAACGAAAAATACCATAAAAGCGGAAAGTGTCGTCCCTGATTAGCATGTGCGGGCTGCATTACTAATCTGGAAAACAACTTTACGCACATGCATTAAAACCTTCTTTTTTACAGAGAACGGCTCATATTAATGTATTTTCGGTTAGAAATCGCATCTGCATGCATCAGCCTTAAAGCGAGATTATACGATTTTGTCAAATATTTATGAATTTATATAGAATGTGTAAAAAAACTTATTATACATATATTTCAATATAAATTTAAATAAAAGTTAAGAAGAACATGTGTCGAAAAATGCGAAATAAGCCAGATATTTAATTCTGATATCGAAAATGTCTGTACAGTCGAATTCGCCAGCATGTATATCATGCATGCACGATGTGAACGATCTAAATTAAGTGTTACGGTTCATTTGAAATTCCTGCAACGATATATATTCATACGACACACGAACACTAACTCTGATCCTAATAAAAAGACGAATGCTTCGTTTTTTGTAGGAACATATGTGTATTTGTATTTTCTGCATTTTGTGAAATTCGTCTTCAATGTATAATTTTTCTTGCCTATTTTGTGTTATTGTAACATATTTTATCAATACATTACAATTTAACAGATATGAAAAATCGTATAATCTCGCTTTAATGAATGAATGTAGCACCAGCATCAGCATAATTTTTCAAAACATTCTTTTCTCAGCACGTCCAGGAAATCTTTTCACGATTTACGTAAAACGTGTTCTGTTTATCTCTGAAAATTCGCTTATGCTTTGAAATAACCATCTATTTAAATTTCAGCCAAAACTCACTTTAAAACCATAGGAAAACGAAGAACACCTTTCGATCATACCGACTACGGTCGGTCCACACTTTCCGACCAGGTGAAGAATATGCAATATTCGATACCAATTTTTTCCCGAACTAATGTCAAAGACTGTTGCAAAGTGCATGTCCAACTCTTTCACTAGTCTGTAATTTGTCTAAATTGTTCTTGAAGGCTCCAAGTTACCATTTAAATCTACTTTGTGAGAGCCCCGTTTGTTCTGTAATAACCATATTAAGATCATGAAATGATTGAGGCATTTTCATGAATATTTATTATTTATGCAATTTCAAGTTAATTTGTTCCAATTGTTACAGTTTTGAATGGACGTGTGCAGTGGTGTGAAACTGGAATCTGCGAAAGAAACCCTTTATGTGCAGTATTTTGATCACCAACCAATGTCACATGCCAAGAACGGGCATCGAAGGGGAGGCCTAGGTGTTTACCGAGTGTAAGAACCACTGCTTACGCCGCACAACACTGACGACACTACTCGAATGGCATCTACGATATTGACCCTTTTTCGAATACTAGTATATACTTTGATAGTTTGAATACTGATAAATAGATTAGTATATTTATTTAAACAGTTTTATTAAAATATTTTCTTTAAAGTACGTTTTTCTTTACAACTAAATATGTACATACAAATACAACATGGCACTCCATCAAAACAATAATACTGTCATTCAAATTTCGGACAATTAGCATAGTTCGAAGTTGAACAGGTACTTTCTGTCTTCAAAAATATGATTGCAGCTGTCAAGAGTTCTTTATCAAACCCGTCAAACTGCATATCAACTAAAAAATCAATGCGGCATGGAAACACATAATCGCATCGATACCCCAAAATGTGGTATTTTTGCTTGTCTGTCAAGTATACGATTTTTCTCTTTTTAACAAAGAGCTTTGCCATCTCCAACAGTCAATTAATTAAACATACCGCAACAAACGTTTTACATGACTATTAAGCGTCTGAAAATAATTGAAAGGAAGTATATTTTATGAGGACTTTATGGGGGAGGAATTTCAATATTACAGTTTATCTTTGCACTATCAAACAATGGTGCTACCTTTCGTGGTACAATTGTATCAATATAGAATATGCTACGTTTATCATATTTAAAATATCACCAAGTCATACGGTTGATATCCTACACATTTTCATGTTATAAACATCGCAGACACATTATCAATAATGTTAAGTGCATTCACAAATCATGAGGCTACAAAAAACCTAGTTAAATAACCTTTTTACGCTCTTCGGAACCTGCTCCTCATAGACAACATACCTTCACGCATCAAATCCACTTACCGGTACACTGCTTTGACCATGAAAAAAATAGAAAACATGCAGAACTCGATTGATGTACTTACGAACGATTCATAAAAAACTTGTTTAGCAGTAAACCGCCAAAAACATGTGGGACATGAAGATCTTTAGGCCTTGTCTTTGTTATTTTAATGACGAGGACTCGTGCGATCTAAGTCAACAGAGATTCACAACGTGCACGAAAACTTTGGCTATTCGTATGCTTAGCAAACATTATCATGTTATACTTATTTTCTCTAAAATTGTCACTGTACTCTCTCTAGAATAATATTTAGTGATATTCCGGTAATTTGTTTCGTTACACCTTGGTCACATTCTTCATTGTTATATTTGTTCAATGATCTTCAGTAAAAACCATTATTTAAATACACTTGATTTGGAAGTATTTTTTTTGTGTTTTCACCACAAAGAAAACATTTTTATGCCCCCGAAGGTGGGCATATAGTGATCGAATTTCCGTCCGTCTGTCTGTCCGTCTGTCACACTTTGCGTTTAGTTATCGAAAAATGCTCATAACTTCTATGTCGCTTCAGATGTAGCCTCCATATTTGGTATGCATGTGTATATTGACAAGGCCTTTCCATACGCACACACATTTGGCCCCCTTTCACCTTGACCTTGAACTTAGGGTCCGCGTTTAGGTTTCGAAATCTGCGTTTAGGTTTCGAAAAAGCGTGTTTCGGGGGCATATGTCATCCTATGGTGACAGCTCATGTTCTTATAAAAGTCTCTGTATGACATGACAAAAGCTTTAACAAGTAACATCGCGACATCATAATGCACACCTTTTGCGTATCAAAATGGCATAACACCCATTTTAAAGAAATCACGACAGCTGCAGGTCAACAAGCATGAAACCTCTGGATCCAAAGTCTGGTCACACGCTTACCTAAATGGACAAGTTTAGGTGTTACTAAATAGTGGAAAGTATAACTTTTTCTAGATATGTCAAGGAAATAAGCTAGAAACCGATATGCTGATCGTTTTAAAATATGAGCCTCGCTCTGTGAAAAGGGGGTTTGATGCATCTGCGTAAAGTGTCGTCCCAGATTAGCCTGTGCAGTCCGTACAGGAAAATCATGGACGACACTTTCCGACTAAACTGGTTTTTTTGCTAATAAGCGAATTTCTGTAAACGAAAATACCATAAAAGAGGAAAGTGTCGTCCCGTATTAGCCTGTACGGACTGCACAGGCTAATCTTGGATGACACTTTCCGCACATTCATTTTACACCATTTTCACAGAACACGGTCCTATGTTTATTCATTATTTATCTACTAATTACTACTCTTTGGCTGCGTTAGATGAGTCATATTGCTTCACATAATTAAGTAACATTTTCATGTTAGAGTCGTCAATTTACAATTATATTTGAACAAGGGCTGTTTGTAAAACATGCATGCCCCCCATATGGGCTGTCAGTTGTAGTGGAATCCATTGTGCGAATACGTTTTTTGTCACTGTGACCTTGACCTTTGACCTAGTGACCTTAAAATCAATAGGGGTCATCTGCCAGTCATGATCAATGTTCCTATGAAGTTTCATGATCCTTGATTCTTGAGTTATCATCCGGAAACCATTTAACTGTTTCGAGTCACTGTGTCCTTGACCTTTGACCTAAGTGACCTGAAAATCAATAGGGTACATCTGCCAGTCATGATCAATGTTCCTATGAAGTTTCATGATCCTAGGTGTAAGCATTCATGAGTTATCATCCGGAAAACATTTTACTGTTTCGAGTCACTGTGACCTTGACCTTTGACCTAGTGACCTGAAAATCAATAGGAATCATCTGCCAGTCATGATCAATGTACCTATGAAGTTTCATGATCCTAGGTATAAGCATTCTTGAGTTATCATCCGGAAACCATTTTACTATTTCGAGTCACTGGGACCTTGACCTCCGACCTAGTGACCAGAAAATCAATAGGGGTCATCTGCCAGTCATGATCAATGTACCTATGAAGTTTCATGATCCTAGGCCTAAGCGTTCTTGAGTTATCATCCGGAAACCATCTGGTGGACGGACCGACCGACCGACATACCTACGGACCGACATGAGCAAAACAAGAGGGACTGAAAAGCCCAAGGTATCCCCCGCAACATATGCTTTGTTTGAGGATGGGTGCAAATTGGACGGATGAACATAATGATAGATGGACGGACGGAGGACAATAACACAAAACTAAGACAAAGGAAGGTTCTTAAGCCTTCACAATTTATTTCATACCAAGTTTCAAAGAAATCCGCCAAAGCGCTTCCAAGATATGGCTCCGGACACAAAAATGCCTATAGTAAAAAGCATTTTTTCAAGATACAAAGGGCCATAAGTCTGTTTTTAACAGATGGTGTACAATGCCATTTGGCGTGCATCATCCTCTTATGCATATATATACTCATACCAAGTTTAAATGAAATCCGCCAAAGCACTTTCAAGATATGGCTCCGGACACAAAAGTGCCTATAGTAAAAAGCATTTTTTCAAGATACAAAGGGCCATAAGTCTGTTTTAAACAGATGGTGTACAATGCCATTTGGCGTGCATCATCCTCTTATGCATATATATACTCGTACAAAGTTTCAATGAAATCCGCCAAAGAACTTCCAAGATATGGCTCCGGACACTAAAAAGCATTTTTTCAAGATACAAAGGGCCATAAGTCTGTTTTTAACAGATGGTGTACAGTGCCATTTGGCGTGCATCATCCTCTTATGCATATATATACTCATACCAAGTTTAAATGAAATCCACCAAAGAACTTCCAAGATATGGCTCCGGGGACGGACAACGCCAAAACAATATCCCTCCGCCTCTGGCGGGGGATAACAATATACCCCCTCTTCTTCGAAGGGGGGGCATAACAATACATATCTAAATAAAACTATATTCGGCGTTGATTAGTAAACTAAACGCTTAAACTGACATGTACACAGTTTATTTCAATAACTAGAGAATGCTTTTTTGTACCACTAGTCTATACTTTTTCATAGTGTAATAATTAAGTTTTTACATTTGTTGCATAGAAACACATTTGTATACACTTTATACTTCAAAGAAGTATACACCATGTCACGTTTAGTCACTAATATTTGCATATATATTATATGTTAACCCTCCTTGTTTGTATAAACAAGAAACATATCATGTAGATCTGTGGATACAATCGACTCCCGAATGTGCTCAGAAAGTTACACTTATTTCTTCGTAACCTGGCATACTATGGTGGTTGTTTTTCAAGGTGAAAATGTACGGTATTAACCTTCACACTGTGCTGCATTTGCGTACATGTATATTGAGAGCCTATTCTGACTCGCCGATTTATTAGAAAGATTAACTAACCAAGTAGTGACCTTAAAATGCTTCAAATGTTCTTGGTGTAAAGCTATCCTACACATAAAACATCATCGATGTGAAATTAGAATATTTTGATAATTTGTTTATTCACACTTTAAAGTATGTGAATGTTTATATCAAATACGAGAAAGTGAGTTTTCTGTGATTATCACTGTAAGGTTTTAGAGGACACAACACAATTTGATTAAAAATATGCACAACGACCAAATAATTCTTAGCATAACGTTGTTGCCCACACCTTTACTCATATAATAGTTAGTCTTAGAACCAAATACGTTATCTATATGTCGTGTGAAAAAGTCTGCACGAAAATAGGAGATGTCGTAACATTGAGCATCCTTAAATTTAAACTACACAAAACAGAACGTCAAGCAGCTTTTCACTTGATATGTGTTCTCTTCTTCTTAGATAATTTGTTTTCAAACATGCGAATTAATTCATTCGGGCCTTTTGGAAAAATGTTTTCGCCATATTAAAACGGTAATAAACAATTCAGTTACGGTCAAAACCTGAGAAAGGGGGCTACGCCGAAAATAGTCTTATTTATTAGACGCCCAAAGAATTTCGAGATACTTTTTATATGGGCTAAATTCTTTGGAATCCAAATATTACCAATATAAAAAGTAGCTTAATATTTGAGAGCGTCAACAAGTTGGACTACGCCGAAACGTCCTTGCATAATGGCTTGATTTGCCATTTTTCGTCATCAATGGGCTGTCTTTAAAAAAAGCTGTGCGCTTCTCCGTAACGCATCAGGAAAGACCCACTCGTTGACACTATGTATTATGGAACGCCCAAAGTGCCCTTTGTTCAAAGAAACTGATATGTTTGGGTTAGTTGGCATTATGTTTCATTCGAGATTATGTTAGGTTAAGGTGACATTATGTTCGGTTAATTTGACATTATGTTGGGTTAAGGTGGCATTATGCTGGGTTAAGTTGACATTATGTTGGGATAAAGTGACATTATGTTGGGTTAAGTTGGCATTATGTTTGGTTAAGGTGACATTATGTTGGGTTTAAGTGACATTATGTTGGGTTGAGTTGGCATTATTTTCGGTTAAGATACTATTATGTTGGATTAAGTTGGCATTATACAATTTTTTGACTTCTCTACCGAGGAAATCCGAATGAAACGAACGTAATGGCAACCCAACATAATGTAAAATTTACCGAACACAATGTCACCTTAACCTCACGGAATCTCTAATGAACCCAACCTAATGTCGACTTAACCCAACATAATGCCTCCTTAACCCATCATAATGTCAACTTAACCAAACACAATCAGTCTTTTTCAACAAAAGGCAGTTTTGGCGTTCTATAATGTATTGTTATGAAAGGGTATCGTTGATCAATGATGTTTACTCACCTTAACATTAATACAAAGGTCTCTGTTATCACATGGGCACTGGTTAACCTTGATATACCAATGTTGGATACCCATAACTGTTTTATTAGGACCACTTAGTAAATTATGTGTACGGGGTCATTGTTTATTCATTTGGCCCGCGTATTGAACGATATTTTTTCTATATCTTCTAGATCACAGCTTAGCTAGTTTCAAATGAGTGTGGTTACACGTTTGTAAGAGGTAGGTTTATCGTTTCTCAAATGGAAATTAATTCCCATTTCTTGAAATCAATCGCATGCCAGTATTTAACATGTTTGCCCCGATTTGTATCCGAATCTAATACTTGGTTTCTTTTAGCGCACTTAGTCCTTTGATTGTTCATCTTTGGAATAGTGCGTCACCCAAAAAACTTACTTTACACAGGAAACAGTGCGTTACCCAATATAACATCACTAGCCTAGCATGTAAATGTGAAAAGCAGGCTCGAAACGCTTGCATGAACGCCAAATGACAGAGCTTAAAATAAACAACTGAAATTCACATATGTTTTTCGGATTAACCCACGTGAATATATAAGTACATCTGGGGTATCCCGCTCGTTGCAATAGCAACACAAATGATTTTGATGTAAGCATTCTAAGAAATGGACCGTTTTAGTCGACCATACAAGTATGTAAGAAAGTCTTAAGAATATGCAATCCCTATCGGCCATTCAAAATAATGTAAACGTACACAACCTTTTGATAAGCGGATAAATATTCTCAATATTGACGTGCGCGCTACACACGTTGCATATGTTTTCAAATGTGAGAAGGTATGGCTGCCGACTCTTATTTTGAGATTCTGAACTTAGTACATGTATGTTATCTGGCTATATTGTCTAATTAGCTTAACACGTTTTGTATTAATTTAAAAGTGTTCGCCATTCTAGTGTAGGTTTAAATTATGCTTAAAAGAAGGTTGGTGATTACTCGAAGACTTGGCAAGTGCGTAGAACTTGTTTCCCGAGTGCTGTCTTAAATTTTAAGGGAAAATTTTAATATCTAGAAATTGCACTTTTTATAACATATTAGCGTAGTTTTCCCAATATGCTTGTCTACGTTTTAAAATACTTTTAGGTTATGATTACATGAAAAGTGTATAGGGCAAGGCAGAACATATATATCTTCTATATGATTGTACGAAGCACCGGAATGCAGGCACATATTGTTGTGAGTCAGAATAATACATATTGACAATACCGCATTGATAATAGGAATCGTGTGTGAGAGCTGTTTGCTTCGTCAGCGCGATACCATTATACCGCGAAGTGATCTGGTGCGGTTTCGTTTTGAGAACTGCTGGGGATTATTCGGTTACTGTGAGAAGGACGATTGTCTCTGCAGTACGGTATAAACGGAAAACGCTTTATGGGTGATTTCAAATATAGTGTTTCGCTTACACGCCACCGAAATCTATGGTGAAGAGTATTTATAGATCTTTTTAACAGATAAAAAATGCTTGGCAATTGTTATCCTGCTGTTTTAATATTTACAACAAAAATAAAAAGCAGTTGCAGTCTTTAATAAGCTTACTGAATTATTGTTTTTATTTTTCTAACTGGATTTGTAATGGTGTGCGCCAAATTGCATTCAAGAATTCACAGAAACCTGTTCCTGGAAAAAAAAACAATAATTCAGGCTGTTAAAAAATATTCGAAACATCCTTTTATAATGATTTACGTATATGAAATGACAACGTGATGCAATATTGTATTTATCTGCACTTTTTTCCTTTGATAAATGCAAACGATAACGACGGCCTTACAACAACAACAACAACAACAAAAACAAAAACACGAACTTCAACTAGCAGATTTGTCTCATACAAACATAATTTGTACGTTCATAACTTATCATTTAGAATTATTTTGTTAACCTAAGTATTCTACGTATGTATTTGTTATGATAATATACATTATACCGTGCCTTATATATTTGTTTACGTTTTACAATATGGTCAACTCGTATACTTTTACTAAATTGTAACAGGTGTCCGTCATTGATACGTCACATGGCACGCTTCCAATTGCTAATAGAATCAGCATAAACAACATTCAATGATTCAATGCTTGAATGCAATATCTGATATAATTAGTAAATTTAGTTATTTTGGGTGAAGTTTTAAGTCTACATATTACTTCTACATCTCTTATATGTTTGTTTACGTATACAATAAATTATAAAGAAACATAAATGTTTAAACTACATGAAAACATGCAAATTCATCGAATAAACACACGTTGATATGTATACAGAAACGAAACAACAGCGGGCTGCTGGAAGATAAGAATATTTATAAGCCAATATAAAATGTCAGTAGCCTCTTACCTAAGAAAAGTTGTAAACAAAGTCCCATATAACGAGAAAACCCAGGGAATTATCTAGAATCTAACACCAACACAACGGACTCAGGCTATCCTTTTGTAGCCTACACGAGAACGTATGTATTCAAAAAGAAAATACACAGGAAGATCTCGAAAGTCTATGCAGAGTCTATTATTGGAACGCAATTTTCCAACCAAAATTACAGGTACGCATCAGAGAAACCCTATCTTCTTGTACCGTTCGCCATATATGTAACATGATATGAAAACGAGGTTCCGAGCTGGAATGACCTTTTCGCTGGAGGTCGTTGCCATATAGAGATTAGGTTCCAGCCAATCAGAGCGTCGGAAATATTTTCATACGTAGAAACCGAGACTAGATAAATTTCTTCTGATTCTCGCTGACGTTTGGGCAGATTCTTGCCGAGGAACAGTGTTTTTATGCCTCGGATTTTGGCAGTTGGTTCATTGGAGTGTTTTATCTACGGCGAGTCTTGTAAACAGATGCATTTCTGTCTCTACATTTACCTGACATGTATATCCTACTGTTATCCCGCTATATTGGCGTTCTTTAGCTAGGTTACACTTGTTTTCATGTACCTGTATTTCTTACCGTCACTAAACAGTTTATTTCAAATTAAGCGAATTTCGCTTTCCATAGGAGCAACAGGTGGTTTGAATGAACAGGAATTTAAATGATTTCTTATGTTGTAAAAAATATGATTTTCAAACCTTTGCCCTGCGTCAGCAATTCGTCTTAAACACCGTTAGACTAGCATGCAGCGAATTTAGCAATCCCAGGTCAAATCGGGTAAACGAATTAGAAGATTCTGAATAAAGCAGACGTGGCTGTTGTTGTCCTAATGTGTTTGTTTAATTAACGGTTAATAAGTTGATAATTAAAAAAATAATTTAAACTTGCCAAGTGCTTTTCAAATATGTTCGCTGGATCTTATGTAACCCACAATATATGTTTCCTTCACAACAAACGAGATCAAATATAACCCTTACATAAAACTCAAACCGTACATTTGGTGAGTGTATGTTTGATGAAAAAAACAACATGTTTATTTTAAAGAGTTGTTAGAAATTTATGCCCAGTTTTTCATATTCGTTAACGAAGCGAACACTTTACAGTGGATAACACATTGAGAAGTTTATTATTAAAATATATTGATCCTCACAATTGCTTTATTCAAAGAAGATGTTGAACGTTTTTTAAGTGCAAACCTAGAAAGATTTCTGATACATCTTAGTTTGTTAAATCCACCCAATCATTTTCGCCCAATTGATTAAATAGCTGTATGACATAAATGACACCGTCACTTTGCGTCCATATGCTTAAAAAAAAAGAACCATATGCACACTTTTATTAGATGACCA